>NW_024744013.1:0-16948 GCF_018991925.1 Homarus americanus | reverse complement strand
AAGAGGAAGGGCGTATTACGGCATTTTATATAAAGATCCGGATTAACAACCCTTGAGTTTGGTATGAGTGACCCCGAATGAGATAATGAGAAGAACAATAATGAAGGCTTTATAATTATGGGGTCCTGGTAGAGTGGGGCGTCCCAAGATATCACTTCACCCTAAACTAGGGACTATGGAACAGCCTACTCTGGAGTGAGGGTACGGCATTAAACAGATCCGGATTCTTCCCTACACTCGATAAGACTTACTGCACGACTGCCACGTGTAATAACAGGTAAGCCTTATGACACTTGGAACCTAATATCCTACGACTGTCACTCTTACTGTACTGTAATACCAATATATGCACACACATATGAAGGAACTTTTATACCACCGTAAAGCAATTGTGAACAGAAGTGACTGGGAGGAATAATTAACAAGGAATTACAAGGGAGGAAGGAATATGGTACTTAAGGTCGTGTCCTGTCACGGTCACCATTTGTTACGAGTTGGGGATTTAGAATATAGTTAAAAGTCTACCCAGATCCCAACAGGCAACAAAAAAAACAAAACAAAGACAATCGGACTATAAAAGGGTAGACAAAGGATGCGAGTTTTTGTTGTGTATAATAAAGTACCATAAATTCCTTAACCAAAATATTCAACTTTCTATAATTTACCCTTAACCATACTTAACCTAAACATTAACAGTATATACATATTTATACAACATACAATAATTTGAAGCAAGTGGACGTGGGGGAGGCAATATAAGATTACAAATACTTAAGTGCAGAGCTGAGATGGCTGACGAGTAAGGCTGAGTATTGTAGAAGACGGTAGGTAGTCACTGTGCCGTAGGTTTCCAGGATAGGTGATCCTGTGGTCACTTCCCAGAGTGAACTGCTCTCTCCTCGAACTCGAGCTGACAAAGAAGACTTTGAGGAGGTGACGCAACAACCAGGATATGGAGAAGGGAAACCCGGGAGTGGTAACTAAGACGAGTCATACTCGTGTTTCGTCCCTAGATGGCGTTGCTCGTGGTGCTGGGTATGTAGATCAAGACAATAGATGGCGTGGTTCGTAGGGCTGGGTAGGTAGATCATGACAATTGGTGGCGGGGTTCGTAACAATATATATATATATATATATATATATATATTTCATTAGCCCAATAAAGCATGCGGACTTCTACATACAATCAACACCTCAACCCGCCAGGATTCGAACCCCGGTCACAGTCATAGGCTTGTGGGTCGTGGGTTCGAATCCTGGCGGGTTGAGGTGTTGATTATATATATATACATATATATATATATATATATATATATATATATATATATATATATATATATATATAATCAACGACCTCACCAGCCAGGAATCTTACCCTGGACCTACTGGTTGGGACTAGGGAATGCTACCGACCAACCCACAAAGACACTAAAAGCAGTCCTAGACTGTTATATTTCACACAAAGCCTGTTCATCGAGCTGATGGCGCCATGAACCTCATTGGGAACTGCCCGTGCCTCGTATGTGGTGTCAGTAGTATTTTACCGAATCCAGCTGGTATGAAACACGAGGTACCATATATATACTTCATTTTTAGTCCGTATAACACGCGGACTTTGAACATATAATCAATGACCTCACCAGCCAGAAATCGAACCCTCGTCCTACTGGGTGGGACTAGGGAATGCTACCGACCAACCCACAAGGACACTATAAGCAGTCCTAGACTCTGTTATATTTCACACAAAGCCTGTTCATCGAGGTGATGGCGCCGTGAACCTCATTGGGAACTGCCCATGCCTCGTATGTGGTGTCAGTAGCATTTTACCGAATCCAGCTGGTATATATATATGTATATATATATATATATATATATATATATATATATATATATATATATATATATATATATATATATATATATATATATGTAATATTCAGAAATTTCAGAGTAATTTCAAACGCCGCGCCATTGGCGATGCTGAGTTCAAGGTCGTCTGAGGGAAGACCGCGCTCCCCTCATGTAGAGAGAGGTTGTGGAACTAGGCCTATACGATATTAAATGTAATTTACAGAGTTAATAGGGACGCGAATCATGAAATTAAATATCAGTTATTAAATTGAAAATAATTATAGATCGTTTCCCAGTCTGAAAATGTTGCTTACTTCCTAATTAAGTTTAATCGTCTGGTAAATAAGTCACTCCCGGAAAGAGTGAACCAGGGAGCAAGGTGGCCGGGGGGCGGTGAGACAGGTCAAGGACCACCACTGTGCTGTACCCAGGAGAGACGGATCGCGTGACCTGGTTCCTTCGTTTATTTAACATCAGTATTAAAAAGGTTCTGTAGACCCCACGCTGTATGATAACGTCCACTGGCGGTATGAGACACGAGTGGTAAAGCGAGCTGTATGACCGTCCACTGACCTGGGTTTGAGCCACCTGTTGAGTATGGTGAGAGTTGGAGTGAACCCAGCTGTCTAGGTGCCCAACTAACGACGTGACGATCGGTTGGGGTCATCAACTCTCCTCTACCTCGGCTCACAATGCCACATATGGTTGACTCAACCATTACCAATATGTTAATAAGGAATAGCCCAAGTTTGAATGTAAATGGAAGTGTTTATTGTATTCCATGTAGCAAATGTAATTGTAATTATGTAGGTCAGACAGGAAAAACACTGCAGCTCAGAATCAAACAACATAAGTATAATATCAGAACTGCATCTGAAAGCAGTGCCTTGGTTGTTCATGTTAGGAATAATAATCACCCCATTGCTTGGGAAAAAAGCTTAGAAGTATTCAAATCATCTTGTGTCACAGAAAGACTTCTTGTTGAAGCTAGTTTGATTAAGGAATTAAAATCAATAAACCTTAGTGATGGTCAGTTCAAAACTGATAATATGTTACATAAATTTATTTGTCAGTGGCCCAAGGTTAAAAATGCTTTGAAAACCTTTGATCTAGATGTATGATAGTTATTTTGGGTCCCTTTTTTCTGACCTGACTTGGCTAGTCACGTCACCTCCCTTCTCTTAAGCTCCTCTACGTGTGTGTTGGTGTGGGGATTAGTGGATGTCATCATTTTGACCTGACCTCATGTTTTTTAGGTCACCCTGTATATTTAAGCCTCTCTCTGTCCATGTAATCCAGTTGCCTCTGAAGATGTCTTGAATAAAGACGAAAGCTAAGGTACTCCGTTGTTTCCATCTTCCCGTGTGATTTTATCAAGATTTTTCTTATCCACGTTTTCATTGTGGATTTACATGAAATATATATAAATATATATATATATATATATATATATATATATATATATATATATATATATATATATATATATATATATATATATATATATATACATATATATACACATATACTGCTTTTAGTATCCTGGTGGTCCAGTGGTTAGCGTTCCCCGGTCACAGTCATAGGCTTGTGTGCCGTGGGTTCGAATCCTGGTGGGTTGAGGTGTTGATTGTATGTAGAAGTCCGCGTGCTTTATTGGGCTAATGAAATATATATGGATCCTCGTGTTTCGAAGCCGGATTTGGTAAAACGTTACTCTGACCACCTAAGTGATACGGGTGGTCCCCATTAGAGGTTCACGGCGCCATAAGCTCGTTGAACAGGCTTTGTGTGAAATATAACAAAGTCTAGGACTGCTTTTAGTATCCTGGTGGTCCAGCGGTTAGCGTTCCCCGGTCACAGTCATAGGCTTGTGGGCCGTGGGTTTGAATCCTGGCGGGTTGAGGTGTTGATTAGAGAGTATATATATATATATATATGTAACAGGTGAGCAGTGTATATATATATATATATATATATATATATATATATATGCAAGTAAATCACTGTAGGTGCGTGATCTAGGTATATATGATAACCACAAGGAAAGAAGAAAACACGAAGTTCCCAAGCGCTTTCGTGTAATTCACATCTTCAGGGGTGAGTACAGACTAGAGAGAGTAATACAAATCAAGGTGTATATATACAGAGGAGGGTGAGACCAGGTCCACAATGGTCAGGTATTATGTAATGACCCTACTAATCTTTAAATAGCACACAACGGTTGGTGGTCAGGTCAGATGGTCAAGTGACCCGGCCTTCTCACCTGATCACAAATCTTCTTAATTACAAAATTGTCCAGCTTGTACATGCCGTTACTCAAATTCATGTTGAATGCTTCGGTATGTTTAATAAGACTAGATTCTATGATGTTCCTACTGTCAATTGCCTTACATGGTAATATTGAGGAGGCATTATCCCAGTCAATGCAATGCTTGTTATCCCTCAAATGAACAAACAGAGCATTGGATTCCTGGCCTGTCCTAACACTGTATTTGTGGTGTTTAATTCTAGTTGCAAGATCTTTACCTGTCTGGCCTAAGTAAAACATATTACATTCCTTGCAAGGAACTTTATAAATGCAACCAATTGTGTTGTTGGGGGAGTTCTTGATTAACATTTGTTTAACAGTGCATGAGTTTTTAAATGCCACATTGACGTTCCAGGTTTTTAGCTGTGCAGGAATGTGTGAGAAATTTTTGTGAAATGGTAATATTAAGATATTCTTATGGTCATGGGTGAGCTTGGGATCAGTTCTATAAAAAGTTTTCTTAGTAATGTTTAAGCATTTGTCTATGAAAGATCTAGGGTATTTAAGGTTTGAGCCAATATTATATATATATTTGTATTCCTCATCGATGAATTCCGGACTGCAAATTCTCAAGGCACGTAAAAACATTGTTGAAAATACTGACTGTTTGACTTTATTATGGTGGGCAGAATAATAATGAATGTATGAACACACATTAGTTGGTTTTCTACAAATACTGAACTTAAAAGTGTTACCTATTCTGTGTATCAGGCAGTCTAGGAATGGCAATTTACAGTCTTGCTCTAATTCCACAGTGAATTTGATCGAGGGGGCTAAGTTGTTAAGTTGTGGCAGGAAAGCTTTTAGGTCCTCATTACATGGCCAGAGACATAATACATCATCAACATATCTAAACCAGACTGCTGAGGGTGGTAAAATATTACTTAATAGTTTCTTTTCAAAGAATTCCATATATAGGTTGCTTAATACAGGTGAGAGTGGATTACCCATTGCCATACCAAATTTTTGAGCATAATATTCTCCATTGAATTCAAATTTACAATCCTTAATACATAATTTGATGAGTTCGATGAAGTCGTCTTTCGAGACAGGCAATGAAATATTATCCACGGAATCTATGAGGAACTCCAGTAAATCATCAACTGGGACCTTTGTAAAGAGTGATGTTACCTCAAAACTGACCAGTTTAAAATCATACTTAATGTGTAAGTTATTGAGTTTATCAACCAGATCCATATTATTCTTTATATTTTAGTTAGAAATGTTGCCAACTAGGGGATTTAGTAAAGAAACTAACCATTTAGATATTTATAAGAGATTGACCCAACTGAGCTAATGATGGGTCTTGCTAAGTTATTAGGCTTGTGGGTCTTGATTACACCGTACATGTATGGCAGTGGAGGGGACGTTGAAGCAAGATGTTTAATGAGAGTAGATTTGCCTCTCAATGGAGACTTAAGTTTTTTGTTGAACTGGGTGTTAACTGTGTTGAGAGGATTATTTATGAGTTTAGAATATGTTGTAGTATCACATAAAAGGTTATTCATTTTAGAGATATAATCATCTTTGTTTAAAATCACTACTGTGTTGGCTTTATCTGCTTTAGTGACATGTAGATCCTTATTTTTCTTAAGGGCTTGGATTGCTTTGGTGAATCTTTCTGGACAGTTTGGAACACAAGGCTTCGACATAGATGCATACACAAAACCTTTACACATGTTCACTTCTTCACTTGTCAAATTACTGAATTTCTCCAAATTGCAAAATCCTCTTGCTATGTCAACACTGTCGACTCCCTTGTTAGAACCATCAAAACTTAAACCATAGCCGAGGGCACACAAGGTATCATTGTCTAGTTGTTTAGAGGAGAGATTCACTACACACACAAATATATATATATATATATATATATATATATATATATATATATATATATATATATATATATATATATATATATATATATATATATATATATATATATGGATTCTTCTTTTTCTTTTATTCAGGAACATTTCTTGTGTTTAGAAGAGGTAACCGCTAATGCCCGTCAGTTGTTTTCCTCCCCTGATCCAACTCTCTTGCCCAAGACCCCTCTGGGCAAAAAGAAATCTCGACTGAAGAAACCTCATCACTCATCAATTGCAGGCGAGATTTTTTATGGGAATCCTTGGGAATTGTCTCAGGTTTTTAATAAATTATGGTTTATTTAATTTACATTTATACAATTCAAAAACTGATACAGTAGGTTCAGTGAAAAAAATATTCAAGATAGAAAGTACAGTACTGTACAGTAGAACCTTGTTATTTCCAACTCGGCTAATACAGATTTTGCCTAATTCAAACTTTTCTCAAGCATGAACAGATAATTTCTACTTTGAACCAATTGCCTATGTTCAATTTATATCATCCTGATTTGAACCTAACCAAATTAAGGCCAAAATTCCAGCCACGGTGCAGCCACTAATAGAAAGTCAGTTGGCGCTTAACACGCTGCTGTAAAAATCTGTTGTTGATCAATCCAAGTCCAGTCCTATTAGCTTTGCAAATTAATGATGAGTTCAAATGAGGAAAATTCAGAGGAAAATATAAATCTCTAAGCACAACAGGCAAACTGAAAAATATTTAAGAACTTGAGCAATAAAACCAATAAACACCACAGTTGTTACATGCATTTTGATCCATGTCTTGCTTACCGTACCCCTAGATCTCACTACCAGGCCGGGGGGGGGTGTAACTGTTCCCCACTTGTGAGCTACAGTATATATTATGTTATGGGTATTTTTCAGCTTTGCTGTTATCCCACATTTAGCAATAATTTTACTCGAACGTTAGGTTTTCAAGATGAGGGATACAGTGAGTTCTGCTATAACGCGTGTTTTGACAACGCGAATTGGCTCTAACGCGATTTATGAATAGAGGAACGATATTTGTATAACTCGAACGCTTGTTTGCTGTAACACGATTTTGCTTACTATTTCTCCAATTTTGTGGCATTAACTGTGAATATGGTAAAGAAGAATATCTCCAAGAAGTGTTCTGGTGATCGCATTCCCGGTGATGATCGTAAAAGAAAGGCTATAACACTTGAAGAGAAGCTCGATGTTATCAACCTCAAAATCACCCTTCTCCCCCATCAAGTTATATTCATATTTTTTCAAGGTAAAGTGTTACATTTACTGTATGATTTCATTATTAGATATGAATGTAACATTTATTTAGACTGTGCTATCCTTTGTGTTAGGCTAACTACTAAATTTTTTTCGATTTCGAGTAGTAATCTGCACCTAACCCTATTTTCTCCATAAGCCCTGTTATTTCTATTACACGAATTTCTATAACACGATGTTTTACAAGAACACAACTATCGCGTTATAGCAGAACTGACTGTACATGTATTTAAATTTTATGTAATACAGTACTGTAGTAAGTAGTAAAATCCCCTCCTTCCCTCCTATTTTTAAATTTATGGCATTCCAAACCCCCGTCTCCCCCATTAGTTTGAAATAAAGGGATTATACTCATATTTACAAATATGATCCCATTACAGTATAGTCATAATAAAAATTCAGATCAACTTACGAACTTTCCCAGGTACAATACTGTACTAATGAATACTGTACTGTACTTTGTTCAGCATTATGACTCCACATATTATTTACGGGCTATAATTTGTTATGATTTTATAAGTACCGGTAGGGATGGGTTTTATTTATATTTTATTGTGAATTTTTTATTTATTGGGAGAAGGGGGGGAATTAGCCCACCAGGGCACAGGTCAATGACCCACATCAGGGCCTGGGGGCGAAAATATAATAATAATAAAAAATTAGAAAAAATAAAAATGTGTATGATATACTGTACAGTAATACTGATTATAATGATGATATAATAAATGACAATAGAAAAAAGAAAGGAAAAAAAGTTCAAGAGTGAGAAACAATATATGTATGCTGTGTTGTCAAAGTAAGAGAAACAATTGAGACCCTGCAATTGTGTGTAAATGAGGCAGAAAGTCAGTTCAGCAACCTGGGACTTGGTCACAATTTTTGTGGTGCCATATGGCAGCAGAGTCTACCATTAGACAATACTTATGCTGCCAATATCTTCCCAGGTGGTAGTACCTCCATGTTTGGTAGCTGCCTACTACCCATGGTTCTGGGTTCCCAATAAATTTATTTATGAACATGATCTAGGAATGTAACTTGGAATACTGTACTGTACTGTATGTCTTTCCATAGTGTTTGCTGTTTTTATTATTATCATCTTGTATTCCACCTGCATCCCCGCAGAAGATGAAGTATTTTCATCATCCAAGAGGTTGTCCACTTGTAACACAGGAAGCAACATCAATAATCAAAGCCCTCTTGAAACACCCCCAAGGAGGGGCAGAGCTGCATCTCGGGTAATTATCCAAATTGTTACAGGAATAATTGTACTGTAATGATTTTTTTGTTTGTTCTGTTTAGCCATTTCCTGTTGCTGAATACACTGGTCTTGAAAGTATTCTCTGTTAACATCCCTCCTATGAAGTTTTTGTATGTGGAACAATTATTCAAGTGCTTTGTATTTTGTTCCTTCATATTTTTCTCCTCGCTGCAATTTGTATCTCATTAGTAAGGAAGAAATGATAAATAGTTTCTTATTAGTAATCATGTTGGGTACATAATACTGTACACTTGACGCATATTAGCAATGTAAATTTGTGATAAATTTCAAAGAATAATACTGTATTTTCTATAGCCATAACTTGGATTATTTTACTATTTCTGACAGCTCGCTCACGAGAAAATGAAAAGGGTACCTATGACAACAAAAAAGACAAGAGGAACATGTCAGGTTATTTTCAAGGGAGACTCTTTTGAAAGCAGCTCCAGGTATTTATGGACCATTGACACCTTACTTGCCATTTTATAATAACTCAAGTGAATGTTTTATAGGAACTCCATTGGTGTGGCCATGTGGGTGAGAGTAGATGTGGGGTTAAAGTTGTTTGATTAGCTTAGATCAGAGGGCAGACAGAGCCTAAATTGAATATGCAAAATGCCTAGGCAACATTTTCAGTGGTAGCTGTTTTAAGCAAAGTAATTGTCTCAGGTATATGAACTCTAAAGTGACAGATCTTGTAACTACCATATCCATATTAACGTACTGTGGTAAACTTGTGGAATTTGGCCAACCATGTGATGTTAAAATACTTCAGAAAATATATATTTATGTACCTGTAGTCTATGTAATTTACTGATTTATGCCTTTTTTTCAGTTATAAAGAAGAAGTAAAAGGAGCAGACTCTGGTCATGGGGAAAATTGTGAGTCTCATTTTGAAGAGATGGAATATGAATCAACTGTTGATCCTTGTAAATCAGCTGTTAATCCTTTAGCACTAGACACACCAAGTAAGAAGAATGATGGTGTAAAATGTCTAAGTGTTAAAGTCAGTCTTGAAAGATTATCTCATTTACACACATCTCAAGAAGTAGATAGTTCAAAAGATACAACACAAGTTACTGTTACAAATGCATATCAGGAGGAAGGTGTAGGTTGTATTAGTGAAACAACTTGTTCATACTCTAACCTCAGGTTAGAAGACAGCGACGATAACAAAAGCACCAGAATAAAGGAACTGGATGTTCAGAGATCAGGGAATGAGATGTGTAAAGGCAAAGAAAAAGAAGAGCCTTTATTTCCCAATAATTGTACTGAAAATGCATGTACAAAATGTGAGAATTATGACGAGTGTAATTCTCAATCCAGAACCCCTGAAGAAGTTAGGATTTTGCCAGAGCAAACAGAAAAACTTGTTACAACCAATACCAAGTGGTCGAACCACTCGAACAAAACAAAAGGAATTGCAGTTATCAACACGAGGAGATATAACAGATAATATGGTAAGCACAGCAGATCAGCCTCATCCCATTCCCAAACCAAGATTAACTCGTACAAAGCAAAAGGAGGTCTTACCATTGCTCAATACAATTGATGAATCAGAAGGTCAGTTGTTACCACCCATGGACTTTCCAAAACCAAGAATGACTCGCACAAAGACTAAGGCAAAAGAACAGACTAACAAATTTGAAAATGTGGAATATGATTCACAGTCTTCAGTAGAGGAGGGGTATAATACCCATGAGAAAGCTGTTGCACAGCCATCTGAGGAAATCCCAATGTCTCGTTCTACTCGTACAAAGAAAAAGGTGATAGAGGTAATTTCCTTAACTGACACTCCAGTCAAGAATGACATTAATAAATCAGTAGACAATGAATCACAAAAACCAAGGACAACAAGAACAAAGAAACGAATGTTTGACGAGTTAGGTGTAGATCAGCCTACTAGATCTACAAGGACAAAGTGTAAGAAAATGGAAGAACAACCTGAAAAAGAATCTGTGGCTTCAGAAAAACTTGGTCTATGTTTATTTCTTACTGAATCTGAAGATGAGAAAGACGGCAAATCATCTCAGGTTGTACAGAAATCACCACTTGTTAGGTCTGTTCCATCAGTAACATCTATGAAGCCATCACAATTAGCGACCTCCTATACCTCTGAGAATACTGTAATGGCTGCTACATCTACTCAGAACACAGAAATTGGGCCGGTTCGCCGGATAATCGATCTAAGGTGCGCCAGTTGCCAGCTTTATTATTAAGCCCTTGTCCATCGTCGTCAATTGTCCAAGTTGTAACTCCAGGTAGTCCAGTACACACTAGTTTTAAGCGTGCTTGCTGTACACCAAATTCAGACAAGGACTCTCCAATGTCTTCTACTGTACGCCAGAAGGGGACACGCGCGATGACCCCTGTAAAACATTCTCCACGAACATTTGCTGGGTGAGTGATGCTCTTGAGGTGTAATAGGTGGAGAATAGTAATATACAGTATAATGATTGTAAAATGTGCAGATAATGGCCACAGACAATAAAATTATTTCATTAAAGGAACAGTATACAAGTTAAAGTGAGGGAGGAGGATTGAGTGGTTCACTAAGGTCAAAGTTACTATGTTCATGAAATGTACTCTTTTGTCCCCTGCTGCTTTGCAAAATATGAGGACTAGATTTTAGTTATCCATCTCTCCAACTGTTATCAAAATTTAAGAACTCTAAAGTATGCACAGTACAGTTGGTCCTCACATTACGCGGTTAATGTAACCCGGAGGGTCCCGCGGAAAGTGAGGAACGTGTAAAGTGAACAACATAACATATGGGATTAATTGAAATGGAGTCCAGGCCGATCCCCAAACTCCACTTTTTGACGACACACAACTATGTTGTAGTAAAAATATTATCTTAACTTTATGATGGCATGCACACACAATTAATAATTAAGAGAAATATCAATAATATTAGGTTTTTTAACACTTACATTAGTAGAAAAGATGGCTGGGCACACGGGGATGGGGGGTTGGTTCCGAGGCAGAGGGCAGATTATTGGCCTTCACCTGTATCACTGGTATCAATTGTATCACTATCCACCACAGAGGCTTGCAGGGCCTCTTTGTTAAACCCCTCAAAGTCCATATAAGTCCATATCCTCACTATAATTATCACTATCACTGACTTGGGCCGGTTGTGGTGGGTGGCGGGTAAAGAACTCGGTAATGTTTTGATGACTGGGCGACCTTGTGCGCACCATTTTCGCGCCTCTTACACAACATGGCGGATGGCGGGAGGTTTGGATCCAAAAATGGCGCGGCTTGCCAGCCGCTCTCCGCGTAATGGGGTTCACGACCGCGGAATGTAAGAATGTTAGGTTCTGGCAAGGCACCGCGTTAACGGTGAAACGCGGAATGCGGGACCGCTTAATGTGAGGACCAACTGTATTTTATTTTGAAACTTTACCAAAGTATGCATTAGTAAAGCCTTTATTTTTTATACCTTATGCCAATTTTTAGTCTTCCCTTTATAGTCAGGGGCATAACCAGAGATCAAGGTGAAGATCAGACTTATAAACAAACTTTGTGATTGCTCTGAAACTTTCGACAGTATAGCATGTTTCCCCATGATCTTAAGCAGTCAGTGGTGTGAAGAAGTCAGGAGTAAAGTGATATTGGGAAAAGGTGATCTCTCTCTGATAATCTTGTTGTAATCAGTCAACAATTGTAAAAACATTGTTGATCTTTAAAGTTGACATTGTCTGGTAGTGGAGTATATTGTGTTGATATTTCAAGATAATTTCCATATTAGTTAAAGAGTTACAGAAGGATATAAGTTGTTTATTATATATTGAAGATGAACTTTCCCTTATAAGTTAGACCTCAATCGGGACTGTGCATGACACTTTGTCTTTTGGCGATGCAAGTTGCACCAGTGTGTCATGGGGATATTTTCATTGGTTAAGAAGTTGTGGAGTGAATACAGACAGATTTCTGTACTGTATCCAGGGTACTGCTGTAACCTTGAAGGTTAAGTCCCCACTTGGTCCATGACGTATTGCCTGGCAGTTGCTACATTGTGTTAATGTACCTTGATATCCTTTTTGGTTCATAGGTTTCAGGGTGGACATGAACACTTCATTAATATGCCTAATTTTATCCTTGAAGATACGGACAAAATATTATTTGACAAATTTCATTCCACTTATGCATAATGTGGTAAAGCTTCATTAAGATGCAATATTTCATAGTTTTAAAGTTATGGTCCTGGAGGGAGGGAGGGACAAATAGCCTAATTCTGCAGTGGTGGTGAACAAATCTGTTTCTGTTTAATTAAAAAAACCTGTTATACAAAGTAGGTTTACAGTAAAGTGGGGCCATTTGTTTTTAGGATACTTTTATTATTTTCCTGGTGGGGGTGGAGATGACATCATGCCAGTATCATTTTGATCTCTACATTTGCATTTTTTTTTAGTTTATTTAATCAATTTATCATATTTCAGCTCAAAAACAGGCTGTACTGTACGAGAATTGGCAACTGCATATCAGAATCACATTGGAGAAACCCTTAATGAGGTTGAAGAGCTAACTTCTGAGGAGTGTGAGGTGTGTTTATAAGTGGTTGAGTTCGTTACTCTGGTAAAAAAAAAATGTATTCAGTATAGTCTTCATTTGCGCGGTCAATTGAACCCGTGGAGGTCCGCGTAAAACGTGTAAACGAAATAACAGAACATATGGGATTAATTGAAATAGAGACTGGGCCGACCCCCAAACTACACTTTTTCTGACACAATAGTATGTTGTAGTAAAAATATCATCTTAATTTTATGATGGTATGCACACACAATTAATATTTAAAAGAAATATCAATAATATTAGGTTTTTTAACACTTACATTAGTAGAAAAGATGGCTGGGCACACGAGGATGGGGGGTTGGTTCTGAGGCAGAGGGCAGATTAATTGGCCCTCACCTGTATCACTTGTATCAATTGTATCACAATCCACCACAGAGGCTTGCAGGGCCTCTTTGTCAAACCCCTCAAAGTCCATATCCTCACTATCACTGACTTGGGCTGGCCGTGGTGGGTGGCGGGTGAAGAACTCGGTAATGTTTTGTTGACTGGGTGACCTTGTGTGCACCCTGCCCGCGCTGCTTTCCGCATAAATGATGGAATGAACCGTGTAAATAAAAATTGCCAGTCTGGCAAGGTGCCGCGTAAATGACCAAACGCGTAAGCCGAGACTATACTGTATATATATTTTTAATCCTCCCAGTATAAGTCAGTGAGTTGTGAGTAATTTTATTGCTTGTCCATGACTCCTGTATTTGTGATGGCCACATAAAGCAAATATCCATTTCTGTTTATATAATGGCTATTTTATCTTTCAGGTAACACACTCCCCAGCTCATGTAACACAACATGCACGAGTTAGACATGCAAAGGTGAGAAGCTCCTCTTGGTTATATGTAAACTTTTAGAAAATATAGTACAGTATTTGAGAAATTATTACTAAACCTGACATGAATATAATAGGTTGAGGTGCATTTGTACAGGGAGTAAGTTACTAATGCAAATTAGACTTACACTACAGTAATTGAAGGAAAAGCCATTGACTATGCTAGTGAACAGGACGTTGTCTCTTGCCAGAAGTCATTAATGTTTAAAGATATTTATTGCCACCACCAACAGGGTCATGTGAATAGGCCTTTCAGCAAGCTGTCTTAAGTTGCCATTTCTGACTGTTGGCATACTTAATATGAGTCTTTTCCATGACAATTCATAGGGCTGCCATGATTTTTATGTTCAAGTGTTTAAGGTACCATTCTGGGTGAGTTTGTATTTTTCTTGGGTGCAATCTGATATGCACAGGGACTGTCACTTAGTCTAAAGATATAAGGCTAACCAACCATTTACAAGAGTTTCCAATTTACCTTTTTTCTTCCCTTTTAGATATTACAAATAATATATGATTGCTATATCTCATGGTTGTTAGCTTTCAATCAGTCCTGACCCAAAAGGAGGTGAGTTTCTGATAGTAATCATTGAAATTTGTAAATGGCTTCATTATGTGTGTTATGTTTTTGTGTATTTCGAGTGTTTCTGGCATGACCATTTTGTTCTTGAGGTTTCTGTTTCCCTTGATATGCCCTATGTATACAGTATAGGAGCAGAGAATAGAAAATTACAAAATGTAGATAGAATAATAGTGTAAATTACATAAAATGTACTATTTAACATTAATGAAGAACTTATTACTGTACTGTTACGATTATATATTCATTTCTAGAAGCCTCAAATGTTCCTTTAACAGGGTGAGAGTTCAACAAGAACTATCGCTCGCAGGAGTTTAAAACGTGCCCTAGAGATTGCAAGAGGTGCCGAGTTGAAAAAAGCAATGAAATATTCGGAGGTTTGATTTTTTCAGTACTGAGAGCATTTACTTGGGCTAACATACAGTACTGTAATGTAAGGGTATTGTTAATTAGGAGGTGGTAATATTATAAAGGGGAAATTAATGGGTTCACAGGGAATTACAGTATATTGGTGCTTATTGTTTATCAGAACTATTTCACCATTAAACAGCTAATAAATGTTTAATGTTCGTGAGTTGTAATGGGTTGTGGAGGTTGTGTTGATTTTTATTTGCAAAGAAGCTATTCGGGTTTACTTACATTTTGAAATGTGCAGATATAATGGCCCTTTCCCCCAAAAAACTAACTTTACTTTAATCATTGATATCTTATGAAATGATAGTGTGCTGTATTTGCATCACCTGGCTGTATTTATATACAGTATACTATCCTTCATATATGGTCACTCTATGTATGTATTGTATATTGGTGCATCCCTCTTAATGGCCAAAATCCACATGTACAGCACCTAGAATTTGAAATTCCTTTTAGTTATTAAACTTGTAGTATGGTAAGCATTTCCTTTGTGCATCTTTGTTCTTAGATTAGTTCTTCCTGTTCATCCACAATTTCTTCCTCACTTGTATAGCAGTAAACATAGAATTTTTTTAAATAAAGTATGTTTCTTTTTCATGGGACTACTTTGCCACTACCAAACCCTATTATTTTGAGTGAACTCTACCTACTTAAATGCATTCTTTGTAAAGTACAGTAGATAGCAACTGTACACTCTTCAAGTTTTCGATGTCCATTCTTACAATGAAACCTCCATATAATGGATTCCTCTCTCCATATAATCTGTTAGATGGGGTTTCATATCAAATGGATCCTCAATATAAGAGACTTTTATCTCTATCTAACATACTGTAGTTCATTAGATGTGGGATTCACATAAAACGGGTCCTCTATATAGCGGAGTCTCCTTTCTACATTGTCCGTTAAATAGAGGTTTCACTGTACAATACACCTAGACCCCGACTTACGACTACGTGGACTTACAACTGTCGGGACTTACGACCGCCTCAGATATAGATAAAAAAATAAAAAAAATAAATTTTTTTTTTTTTTAAATGACACACGCATTTTCTATACCGAAACGTTTCCAGTTAATGTAGTCTCCATGTATAATTAGAAAATTATGGGGGCCCCATGTGCATTCAGCTGACTACATTAAAGGTTAAGTGCTCAGTCACACTGTATCCATTCCTTATTATTTATTACTTTCACTGTACTGTATCCATTCATCATTATTCATTACTTTTACTGTACCGTATTTCATTGTAGATTTTTTATTAAAAAAAAAAAAAAAAAATTATTATTATTTTTTTTTATCTATATCGGACTTACGACCTGGATTTGGGTCCCTAACCCCGTCGTAAGTCGGGGTTTAGGTGTAATTTAATTTTGCAATGGGTAACAACAAACAGTATAGTACAAGTATTGCACCCTTTTTTACTCATAAACCTTATTACCAGACTTGAATCAATCAGAACTGTACTGGTATAATTGCAGATTTATGAAATGTATGTACAGTACAGTATTTATATTTACTGTACGAGGCAGTGGTGAAAGATTACTGTATTAAATGAATGGTTTGATTAATGTTAGTCCTCATATACTGAGATCACATACTGTACTGTACTGGGAATGGTAATTATTGGAGAGCGGTTCTTAGTATGACAGCACTTGACGTATATACCAATATTGTTAACAGTGGCCTGGCATTCTTAAAAAAAAATTACTTTTGTGATGTGGTTTAATCAAAGATGGCATTTATTGTTTAGCTTTAATCAAGAATATTAAGTTGTTAATCCCTGGAATGTTCTTCAATGGTGGCTTCATCATATCTTCATTGTTTTATGCCCATTTCTCTTGTCAGGTTTCTATCTCTCAGATAATTCGTGACTTCTCCCCATGTCAGAATTACCTGTAAGTATTTCATAGTTAAATTTATGGAGGGGTTAGTGTATGTTCCATCATATTAAGATAAATCAAATGCATGCAGCAAATTTCGTGTTTCATCTTGAAAAAAAGCTGAACTAT